>NC_079455.1:7161139-7188639 GCF_903798145.1 Danio aesculapii
AACCTTTAAATTTTTTATTATTTATTTTTTAATAATTATTTTTTTAGGGGTTTTCACCCTTAATGGACAGGACAGTAGAGAGTACTGACAGGAAAGCATGGCAAGCAGAGAGAGGGGAAGGATCAGCATAGGACCGCGAGGCAGGAATCGAACTCGGGTCGCCGTGAGCACCGGAGTGCATGTGTTGACGCACTAACCACTACACCACTGGCGCCGACACCTTTAAAATGTTTAATAACAAAATGAACACAGGGATGTGATTCTTCCGTATAAATACAGATTTCCATATTTTCCTAGCTCAATTGGGTGACCCCTGTGATTTTGTGTAAATCTGAAGTTTTTGGGGGGTTTTTTGAAGGGGGAGGGGTCTCTGAGGTTTATCGTTATCAAAGCAGTAGACCTGATTGATGGTTTGTGCCTTAATTGTTCATCATTGTGCACAAAGAGCAATAACTGCCTCATTCCAGACGTCATTTAGGTATAATGTGCGCGTATGACGAAGCCACTGACAATATGCAAGGTTATGAAATCCGTTTGAATGCTTTCGCGGCTGTGCACTTTTTCCGCGCTCACATTTGCATGCCACGACCACGTGCGCTCTATGTACATTATAAATAAAGCCAGGACGCACATTTGTTATTATTCTCTGCAAGTCATCTGCCCTGATGTCTTTGTTATTCGGTGCTACTGCTTAGCACCTGAAATGTAATACCTGAAATTGTTTAGATGCCGAGTTCAGACTGCTTGATTTTCAAAGTAGTCGCATCTCAGATGTATTTACACTGCATGATTGTCTGGGTAGGGTTCCATCACTGCTGTGTTCACACTGTGAGCGACAGGGGGTTTTACACTGCATGACTATACAATATGAAGAATCACCGACAACTTTCTCTGTCCGCAAACTACGTCTCACAACCAAACACATGCAAGAAGTGACGTGGAAACAACACGAGGTCATGTGATATATGTTTTAGTGGGGTAGAAACGGCACATATTTTGCTCACCTGGCTTTGGAAGGGAATTAGAAATTTCTTCTCTACTTTTTCGGTATTCAGATGACATGTCAAACAGACATGGGTGCTCTTGCCAAATTTCCTCTCGTTTTTCCCCCATTTCTTGGGTCCAAATAGACCGAAAAGAAACCCTTTTAACTTCTCCCCCAACGTCCCGCTGGGATGCTGCTCACTTATTGGCTGTAGCTGATGTTATTTTCAATCAGAACACATTTCATACAGCATGATTTGAATTGCCGACAGGTCCAGATATCTAGCATGCCAAATATTTCAAAGACGTCAGCGACTCGTCTGCGATTCTCTCAAATTGCGTCTTTGATTGTTCACACTTGGGCTGTACGATTAATCAAAATCTAATTTGAAGCTCTGCGATTAGTTAATCTCAAGAGGCTGCGATTATGAAATATATATGTATTATTTAATTTCCCCCACCCAGAGCACATGCGTGACTACTGTCTGTGAGTGACTGTCTTACTAGCCTATTGAGCGAGCACACTTTCATTCTGCCCAATCAGAATTGCAGAACTGAACTATGCAGAACGAAAAGAAAACAAACAGGAAAGAGAGGACAAGTGGGATAATGGCATCTGCTGCTTTAGAAACATTAATAGATGAATTCATATCAATGAAAAACAGCTTTGGTAATATGGGAATATTTTGGTTTCAAAGTCACAGGCACAAACAAAAACAGGTCATTTTAAGAGCTGTTGCAGAATTGTTACCACGGCTTACAGATTATTAAGCTGAAGCTTGACGGCAAAATTAAATTGCAAATGAAATCGCAATATCTATCCAAAAAATTGCAATTAGATATTTTCCCCAAATCACACAGCCTTAGTTTATACTGTATGATTGTTACTCATGTGAATGAACACAGATTTGCCTGTGATTTCAGACATTTGTCGGCGATTTATCAAAATCTGTCACTGAAATCATGCAGTCTGAACTCGGCATAACTCTGTCTATATATTCCTCCAGATTTATGATTTATTTGTTTATGTAAAACTGAACTTTTGTAAACTACCGATGACGTTTTATTTCAGAAATTTACATTTTTGGACAAACAATATCAGTATATTAATTTCAGAAGAGTTGAAAAGCTCTTTATTTTAAATATTTTTGTTATTCTTTCTTTATTAGACTAATTTGACCAACTTAATTTAATAAAATCAATACATTTTTACTCAAACTCATCCCTAGCAGACAAATTTCCCAAGTAAATGCATATATAGTATGTTGTCAAAATAAATCGCAGTGAATTATTTATTTATCTACTTTTAAATAAAATGTAGCATTAAGATTCTGTGAGAGCGTTCGCAGCCCCTGAATTGCTTTGAAGTTTCTTCAGGGTCATTCCGACTGGTGTATTTTCTAGAAGAGTGCAGCTTCAGTCAGTATCTTTTAACAGACTATGATAAAGAGCGGCTCAGTCGCATGCCGCGAGGACCTTGATGTTACCTTGAGGCTTCTTGGCAGACACATCAAAGTTAATGAGGGGTGAAAGAACAGGCTTTGCAGACGCAGTCGCAGTAGCAGCACTCCTGAGAGAAAGAGCTGTACGCTGTCATTTAACACGCACTCACAGCAGAGGCTGAAGTTCATGACCTTCTCCAGGCTGGAGGCGTTTGCTTTAATATCCAGTCAAGAATATTTCACTTTTAGCTTGAGATATGAAAGATATTTTAACAGTATATTGATGATGATGATGTCTGGATAGATGAGAATTTGAAGCGTTCGTTCACCCCAAAATAGAAGAGCATTCATCAGACTCACCCTCATGTCAGTCTAAATCATTATATCTCCAAAACAATAATGAATTCCTATGAAATCCCCATGCATTAAAAGTCTATTCACGCATCAAAACATTAATAAAGAGATGAAAACATAATCGCTGAATTTTATGAACCGGTTTAATTTTGGCTTATATTTTTATATAATGGACTTTCAATGGAGGAATCAAAGTCTCTTAGGTTTAATTACAAATTTCTTTATTTGTATGTGGAGACTAATACACTTCTTGTGGGTGAGAACAACATGAGGGTGAGTAAATGATGACAAAGGGTGGATTCCAATCTGAAGGGCTCATCCCTATGATCTAATCCCTTCAGAGGGATCCTCCAAAGGGATAAGGGCACAGGGATGAGCCTTTCCGAATTGAGTGCTGTGTGTCGCACCAAAAAGCTTCCCTGCTTAAAGGATAATTTCCCAAAGTGTCCATCAGTTGTATTTTTCAACTCCATTTCAAAGGGCCCTTCCAAGTGGCCAGTTTTGATCACTTTGGTTTAGACTGGCATTTCAATACAGCGGCCATGATTTTTTTTTTTCACTCCGAAGCGCCCTTCAGAAGGCTAAATCTCGTTTGGAAAGCACCAAAAATACAGTCTATTATAAGCAATCAACACAAATAGACATTTATGAGGTTGGTAAAAATTGGGGATTAAAAATCTTTAGATTTGTTAACTTTTCTTTAAAAAAAGTTTCATTTTACTGAAAAAATGGCTTATTAAAACTGTTTTGAAATGATATTACACCAATTATATTATATTTGTTTTGATATCATATGAAGACTTTGGTCACTATGAATATATTGATTTGTTTAGTGGCATTTTTAAAGATTTCCAGTGATGAAAGCAAAGTTAGCTTGAATGCAATTTTACATGAAATATCCAAAACAGATCAGGAATTGTCCAATATTGACCTATCAGCTAACACAGAGCTTTAGCACAGGGGTGTGCAGACCTGTTTCTGGTGGCCCACTGTCCTTCCTTCATCTCCTACCATATTTAAGTGCTATTGTATTAATACTTGTTATAAATCTCCAGGTAATTTCGATGGAGCTTAAATGTTGTCTATGAACTGCAGCGTACACCCCTGCCTTAGCATGGCATGTATGTAATATGCTGGCTGAGAAACTAACACTGATATTTGTTTTGTCCACAGTCCCGGACCTTTCTGAGAGAGTACTACCATGAGCACAACATTGAACTCTCCAAGCTGCTGTACAAAATGGGTCAGCCGTTGCCCAGCTGGCTCAGAGAGGAGCTACTCCACAGCAGGTAACCTGAGGACAGGGGTGAGGACACACTGGTCAGACTTGGACACCCCTCCGTCTCTTTTGAGGGGACTCGCCCTCTTGTCCACCCCTGTCAAACACCAGCCGGTCGGCTGGTCAGGTGTCCTCCAGCTGCTTTGTGGACCTTCAGTTTGGAGAACTGAGCTTCTAGAGGATAAGACGGAGAGGTAGAGAATGATGCGCAGTGGTGCGCTAGTGGCTCTGTTCCGTTTTGGAGAACAGTGATGGGCCCAGGACATTGCCCTGGGGCACACCCGCCACAAAACCTCGGCTCGAACATGAGATCACAACAGGAGGCTTCCAGAAGACATGCTCCTTGCCTCTGGTGTGTTGAAGTACCAGAGAGAAGTAATGTCAGAGCTAATGGACATGCAATATGGGAGAGGATGGCACATATCTCTTATGACGGATCTACACGAGGCCGTAACAGATGAATAAGTGCCAGAGCGGTACCTTAGAGTCAGACTCTGTTTGTTTACTTGGTTCAATCTTCTTTTAACACTCATTTCATGTGTTGTGTTGCACAACACAAGGCTTGTCCGCCTTGTAGTTTCATTCTTCTCCTTTTAAACGGTTTTTATTTGGTAGGATATTGAGCCCATTCATTACAGCTGCACCCTCCAGGTTTCAAATGTGACATTTAAAGGTGAAATTTCATCACGATGTATTTATGGCTATTAGTTGCCAATCCACAGGACAGCTTAATAATGCGTGATGAATTGTGGTACTAAAACACAGATAAGCTACATCCATAATCAATGTGACTGTAAATATGAAACTGTAAAAAAAAGAAAAAGCTGGGTAAGTTGTTGGCCCTTAATGCAACCTGATCAAGACAACTACAGATCAATTCACAAACCCATGTTTTTTGACAAGCCTCGAGGCGCCGATCTTTGAAAACTTAATTGGGATGATGAATGTGGAGATCTGAAGCCGTGTGTTATTTTGGCATTATATCACAAACCTCACTGGAGCGTTAAATAAGGGTATTGCCGGTTTAATAGTGATTCATAAAAGCTGCCCACCAATAATCTTTTATCATCTTTTTTAATGAATGTTTTACCGTTTTTTAGCATATCACAACATTTAATCACTCTTCATTCAGGGTTGTCATCCGAATGTGTCCAGGAATGTATTGCCTCTGCCAGGAGACCGTTTTAAAAGGCCATTTTATATGACTTGTGTATTCTGTAGGAACTGTCGACTGCTACTGAACCCTATGAATTACACCCATGAATGTAAGCAAGGATGCTACGTACATATATATAATAGACACGATGCCTTGTCGGTGGCAGGCAGGACCATTTGCGTAAACCTCCGTGAAAAGCCCAGTCGGTCTCTGGGGCTGAATTAAACCACTGCGCTAATGGATTTCATTTCTCTGGCTGCTGAAATGAGAAGTCATAAAACAACTGAATCTAATTTTATGTGTAACATAAAATTAATTGGATTTAATTTTGCTCTCTTCTGTTTTTCCCATCGATCTGTTATTGAGCACTTTTCCTCTAATGATCTAGACTGACTTGTCTCAACGTTAATATCTATATCAGTCTCTATTCGAGTGCATTTCATAAAGACGACACAAAATGGCGCCAAAAAGTACAAGTGAAGCTATACGTTTGATAATTGATCGCCCCTGACGTTCCCTGCTTTATGATGGACACTTTGGGGAAGGGGTTTTGGCAATATTACAAAAGGAAACAGTATCTCAGAGTGTTTATTTTGGATAAAACTGATCTTATTTGTAAAAACCCTTCGTTTTCTTCCTTCGTTGACCTCAAAGTATGACGCTTGACAAGCACAATGTTTGTGTTGTTGACCATAGAGCGGAAAAGCGTACGACGCATATCGTTTGTCTTTACCACCGGAGGCTATTCAGTTCTTCGGACCGCCGGAAGCTGATCAGTTCTTCGGAGCATTTTCTTGTATTACAGGTTTTGTTTTTGGTTGAAATCTACGTCGTTTACAACTGTCTGCGGTACAGAAACATGCACCTTACATGCTGCTCTCAAATCCATCATCATCATCACACATATAACGATCCTTTTCTCCGCTTCATCGTCTAGTATTTCTGCTCCCGACACAACAACTGACTTCTAACAATGCAATATCGTGTTTCCTGGTAAACTGGGGAGTTTTGCACCAAGCACAAATTACGTTCAATCAAACCTCCTCGGTGTACAGAGCCCGTCTGTTGTTTTGCGTGAGTGGATCAGAGAGATTATTCAATATGAATGGACTAGTTATGGTTTAGTTTTTTCGATAGGTTGACCTCACACACACACACACACAGACGTGCAGACGGTCCCCATGACTTTCACACTGCCAATATTGTGCTTTCTGTATCATAATGTAGGGTATCCATAGATAGAGTAAAATTACTGTAAGGAAATAATCATCCGGACTGTACAATCAAACCTACCGTTGTTAATATTTTCTATTGTTGGTAGCCGATATTTTTGTGATTAATTTGCAAATAAAGAAACCACTGTCTTTTTAGCTCCGTCTGTTTTCTCTCAGTGTGTGGGAATGAATGGACGAATGCCATTTCGGTTTATTTGAATAGCTTCAACACGTTTTTTTTATGTAAATTGTTTATTTTTGTTTTGTTTTTATTATTACTTTTTTATTCAGTTACACTATTTATACACATAGGGCAGCACGTTTGCGCAGTGGGTAGCACGTTGGCCTCACAGCAAGAAGGTCGCTGGTTTGAGCCTCGGCTGGGCCAGTTGGCATTTCAGTGTGGAGTTTGCATGTTCTCCCTGTGTTCATGTGGGTTTCCTCTGGGTGCTCCGGTTTCCCCCACAAGTCCAAAGACATGCGCTATAGGTGAATTGTCTGTAGTGTATGAGTGTGTATGGATGTTTCCCGGTCATGCCGCTGGAAGGGCAGAGAACATATGCTGGATAAGTTGGCGGTTCATTCTGAAAATAAAATGAATGAATGAATTTATACACATATTTTAGTTCCACTTAGTTCATTAGATTACACCTGGCAGTTGCAATTTATTTGTATTTATTTTATTTTAAATGTAATGAACTGCTTTTGGAGACTTTTCTGATCGGCTTTATAAATGATATATTTCTGATAATATTACAGATATTTACAAAAAAAGAAAGATTTGTTTGTGTTAAGAATGGTCACTTTAGTTTGAAATTTGTAGATTTAATTTAAGATAAAACATTAAAATTACTCCCTAAAACAAAATAGAAAATCGAGAGAGAGAGAGAGAGAGAGAGAGAGAGAGAGAGAGAGAGTGTGTGTGTGTGTGTGTGTCTGTGAGAGAGAGAGAGTGCGTGTGTGTGTCTGTCTGAGTGAGCGAGAGTGTGTTTCTGTATAGGAAAGAGACACAAAAAGAGCAAAAAAAAAAAAGAACAGAAGTTTACCAAAAGTCTATAAACCAAATGAAATCTGGGATATGTGAAATAACCTACAAGACCTCTAATATAAGATGGAAACATTTGGATTTAGGCAATTTATATAAAGAAATCCCTTCAAAACAACACAACAATTATGATCACATCAAACAAAATCTCCACAATGATCAAAACAGTTAAAAATAATCAAAATCCACTTGACTTCCCAATTTCACACGACGAACTGGTGAATATTGGTGCACAGAATCATGTGGTCCTGACAGTACTGTAGGTGAAATGCTGTACGCAGCACATCTGATCTTCAGACTGCTATGCTCAATTCATTCAACCTTATACTTAACTCTGGCCGTTTTCCTGACATTTGGAGTCGAGGCTTTTTCACCCCAATCCACAAGAGTGGAGAAAAATTAGACCCTAATAATTTCAGAGGCATTTGTGTGAGCAGTAATCAGGGGAAGTTATTTAGTAGTATTTTAAGCCCTAGACTAGTAAACTTCCTTAATGAACACTGTGTCCTGAGCCCTAGTCAAATTGACTGACTTCCAAATCATAGAACAACTGACCACATTTACACCCTACTCACGCTAATCAACAAACACGTAAATCTGACCAAACATTGAATAATATCTGCTTGTTTGTTGATTTCACAAAAGCATGTGATTCAATTTGGCATGACGGATTATATTACAAACTTTTACAAAGTGGAGTAGGGGGCAGTGGTGTAAAGTAACAAATTACGACTGTAATTGAGTAGTTTCTCTGAGGATACAGCAGTGTCTGTACTTTTACTCCACTACAGTCCTTCAACCTGCAGTCACAGTTTTTCTTGTTTATGGGGATCAGAAAAATCAGTCCTGTGATTCCTGTCCAATCAAATCACACACAGAAGGTAAATCACATCATACTGAACTACCTGAAGACATGGGAGATTTATAATTTCAGCCAATTATTTGGAAGCATTAAAAGTGTCCAAGATGATGTCCAAAATCTTTACACGCATTGACCCAGATTCTGTTTAGTTGCATGTGACTGATGAGAAGATGACGGATGTTTACTGTATGATGACCGAAATGGCCTTAAACACCCAACAGGCAAAAGATGTCAACATTATTGTTGTATCCTAACGTCGTGGGGAATTTGCATTTTGTTTGGAAATGAAAATCAAGTTGACGTCAAAACTCAACGTCAGGCTGATGTCAATGTCCAACGGCCAACCTAAAATCAACCAAATATCAACGTCTAATAATGATACAGCTTGACGTTGTGTGGACGTTACCACTATGACGTCTATCAGATGTTGGATTTTGGTTGCCATACCTGACTAATAAATGTTAGTATTTGACGTCAATATGACGTTGGTTTAAGATGTCGGCTCGACATTTGATTTTAGTCTTTTTCTAACAACCTAAAACCGACCAAATATGAACGTCATTTGATGTCGTTATTGGATGTCAAAATAGCTTGCTTCTTAGACACTGACTAGACATTGCATTTTGGTCACCTGACCTCACAACCTAAATCTAAGCTAATATTAATGTCTTATGACGTTGTGTGCCTTTCCCAATGATGGGTTGCAGCTGGAAGGGCATCCGCTGTGTAAAACATATGCTGGGTAAGTTGGCGGTTCATTCCGCTGTGGTGACACTAGATTAATAAAGGGATTAAGCCGAAAAGAATGAATGACGTTGTGTGCCTGCTGGGCAATAACTAGGTGCACTACAGAATGTTACGTTTTCACACACATGCACAATTACATGTATATGCATCAGCTTTTTACAGCGTAATGCTCAATACTCTTAAGTACTTTTGAAAGGGCTACTTTTTACTCGTGCTTTGAGTAATATTTACAACAGATACTTTTACTCGCACTAGATTTTTAGGCAAATGTTGGTACTTTTACTTGAGCATGATTTTTCAGTACTCTTTCCACCACTGGTAGGGGTAAAGTCTATGACATTATTAAATCAATGTATTCAATTTATAAATGTGCAATACAAATTGGTGACAAACATACAGAATTCTTCACCTAGAAAAGAGGAGTGCGGCAGGGATGCAGCCTGAGTCCAACACTGTTCAACATTTACATTAATAAAGCGGTGCAGTTGGAGCAGTCTGCAGCTCAGTCTGGACTCACTCTACAAGACGGAAACATCGAGTTTTTGCTGTACGCAGATGATCTGGTGCTGCTGTCCTCCACCCTGCAGGGACTACAGCAGTACTTGAACCTGCTAGAGAACTACTGCCAGAACTGGACCCTGGCTGTAAACCTCAAAGACCAACATTGTGGTCTTTCAGAAAAAGCCCTGATGTCAGAAACACAGATACCAGTTCTGTCTAGGCAGCACCGACCTAGAGCACACGATGCAGTACACTTACCTCGGCCTGGTCATCACTGCATCGGGGAGCTTCAGCGTGGCAGTGAATGCTCTCGGATAGCTCTATGTTCCATTAAGAAAAGCCAAAATGTTGAAATTCCAATTCTTATTTGGAGTAAAGTCTTTGATAGTATAGTTCAGCCCATTGTGCTGTATGGAAGTGAGGTACTGTATGGGGTCCACTTAGTGATCAGAGCTACATGGAAGAGACATCCAGCAGAAGCCCTACACACAGAATTCTGCAGAATGACCTTAAAATTACAAAGAACACTCAATAATGCATGCAGGGCAGGATTAGGCAGATTCCCATTGATTATCAATGTACAAAAATTGTGGAATTCCGGGAGTTTTCCGGGAGACAGAACAATACGGGAGATGGGCGTGAGATGGGTCTGAAATACTCCTGGGAAAAACAGGAGTGTTGGCAGGTAGTGTGTGTGTGTGTGAGAGAGAGAGATAGAGAGCGAGAAATAGACAGAATACACGCTTACTGCCAATTGTTTTGCAAGGAAAAGTTTTAATGCATTGCAAACTCGCTGTAACATTAAAAAAATTGCTTGACTTCAGCACATTAAGTTTAAAATAATGGCTACAAAGAGCCACTTGGCACAAGAGGCGAGATTTTTAATTTAATTCCCGAAACTCTGCTGCAAATTTCTGCTTTCCCTTTGACACTCGTGTTTCATGGGAAAATATCGTTATATTAAGTGACGATCATCTCCTGATTATTCCACTCAGGGTCTACAGCTTTAAAGTCATCCTTTAAGAAATGTAGCCTACTTCTTTGTGTCAGTCAGTGATTTTTTAAAATTATATTCTTTATTACATTTTTGTCATTCATATATATATATATATATATATACATATATATATGAGCAAAATTTGGAACTAATCTAAGGAAAAATAAACTCAAATCACAGTCCAAAAATTAGTACACCCACATTAATATTTTGGGGGAAAATATTAAATACAATTTTAATAAACGGAAAAAAAAATCAATCAAAACATAAAAAAAAATAAGAAATTTAGTTGAAATGTTGTAGTTTGTATTTGCAATAACTTTATATATTTGTATTATCGTTCTATTCTTAATGATGATTGGTGTGTATATATATATATATATATATATATATATATATATATATATATATATATATATATATATATATATTTACTATTAAGTGACTATAAGGTATAATCATTATTAATAGGTTAAGATGTTATTAAGAGGTTATTAAAAATGGCATCAAATTATGGCAGGTGAATGATAACATTACCGTGATTAAGCTTGAACTTAAGAGTTTACCTGCCCTGGACCAGGCTAGTTTCCCAGCATTAGTTGCCAGAGTAACTGAGATTGAACTATCGTAAATTTGGTTTATGAAACCTAATCCGCCAATAATAAACCTGATTTACCAAAATAAGCCTGGCTTTTTCTCGAAGCTTGGTTTATGGAACAGCTCCCGGCACTGCTTCTTACAGAAACATCAACATAAATCACATTATCAAACAATCTAAAATATACATAGCTGGAACATTAGCTTGAAGGAACTAAAACACAAAGTAAATTAAAACTCTATCAGACGATAAAATCAAATTATGAATCAGAAGAATATCTTCACAGTGTTAGAGACACAAAGCAGAGGCAGATCCTGACCAAATACAGGCTCAGAGAACACAGTCTGGCCATCGAGACCGGCAGACACAGAAAGAGCTGGAGACCCACAGAATAAAGAGTGTGTTCACCGAGACGGAGTTGCACTTTCTCCTTCACTGTAAGAATGGCTAAATCTCCAGAATATCAGACCCTGAGAACTGTTTTGAAATTTCTTGAGACAAGACCAAGACAAGACAAGAATTGTTATGCAATAAAACAATAAAGTTTCTGATCTGAGAAGAAGATCAGGAAATGAGCTGTTCAACTGTTCTGTTCAAGTTATCCTGAGACGGTTGACAACAGGCTGAAAACAGAGCTACACCTCACCACGGGGGAATGCAAGAAATTTCACCCTTCTCCTTTCACCTCAAGCCCCCCTTCTTGACCTTTAAGTTACCTTCTGATCAGAATCAATTTTATTGCCAAGTGTGCTTCACACACACAAGGAATTTGTTTTGGCTACAGAAGCTTCCAGTGTACATAAAGTGACAAGTGACAACACAAAATAAATATAAGAAAAACTAAAAAAGACGATAAGCATTAAACAGATGCGGTTAGTGAAGAAACCTGGATGTTGAGTTGTATGTACAGATTGTTATAAATATACAGGTTATAAGGTGCTGTGTACAAGTGAGAATGTAGAAAGTATTGCATTGTATATTGATATAAGGTGCTGTGTACAAGTGCGTATGAGAAAGTATTGCACATATTTATTGCACAGTAGGGGAATATTTAACTGTTCATAAGGTAGACAGCCTGAGGAAAGAAACTTTTCCTGTGTCTGGCTGTTTTTGTGCTTGGTGCTCTAAAGCGCCGACCAGACGGTAACAGTTTGAACAGGTAGTGTGCTGGGTGTGAGGGGTCCAGAGTGATTTTGCGAGCCCTTTTACTCACTCTGGAAGAGTACAGTTCTTGAAGTGTAGGAAGGGTTGTGCCAGTGATTCGTTCAGCAGTCCGGACTATTCGCTGTAGTCTACGGAGGTCGGTTTTGGCAGCTGAGCCAAACCAGACGGTGATTAAAGTGCAGAGGATGGATTGGATGACAGCTGAGTAGAACTGTATGAGCAGTTCCTGTGGCAGGTTGAACTTCCTCAGCTGACGAAGGAAGTACAGTCTCTGCTGGGCTTTCTTCACAATAGAGTCTATATGAAGATCCTGAGAGATGGTGGTGCCGAGGAACCTGAATGACTCTACTGCAACCACAGTGCTGTTCATGATGGTGATTTGGGGAGTGCAGGGGGGTTTCTCCTAGAGTCCACTATCATCTCCACGTGTTCTTTTGAGCGTGTTCAGCTTCCAGGAGCAGATCATTCACATTTTCCCATAATATGGTGTGTCTTGTAGCCTTATATTCATGTTTGGTATCATTTTAAATGTCTCTGTGTGATTGGTCTTAAATGTGGTCTTAATTTCACTGTAATATTTCATTGGTATATGTTGATTTGGTTTTTGGCTTTGATAAAATCTCTGCCAGATGTTCCCCCTTCTTAGAGATGATTAACACCTCAAATTCACCAGGCAAGGGTCTCGGTGACGCTTCTATTGTCTTGAATTTATGGCTGGTTAATTTGAGCATTTAAAGGAAATGTGGACAAATATCATTGAGATCTTGTAGCCAAAACACCCTGTTGCAGCAAGTGAGTCTCTGAGGTTTCTATGCTGCAACGTAGCTACTTCACTGGTCAGGTATGCATCTCTAACTCTGATTTATCTTTGAGTAATGGATGTTGTGTTTTTACTGTCTCATGTCTGAATTGGCTTTCTGATTGTTTTATTATGTAATTGGCATAATACAATTTTACCTGACAAATAAAATATTATGTTTTGATTCATTCTGAATTCCTTCTGTCCAGTTGATCTATGTACATGATATCCAAACAAAGCGCACGACACTGTATGGAGCAGTTGGCACATCTGTGCGGAGACTGTTTGATTTCTGGTTATCGCTGATATTAGCAAGTTGTATGGCTAAATCAACTACTTTTTTAGGATGAGTGAGCAGTTGGCAACCAGACTATTTAAGTATTAGCTTACCCTACATCTTCTGACTAACTTCAGAGTGTTCGTGAGAATGTACGCAAATCCCAGGGCGTGACAACTCTGTCCAGCATCGGGTCCCTAATGAACGTATAACTGAAGAGTAAGTGATCAAGTATCCATTAAAACTCTAAATTGAGTCATAAATAATGAATGTGATCCGTTCTTACAATTAGAAATACAGTCTAAATTTGACGCTCACTCAAAATTGGAGTCCGATTAAATTCAGAGCTAAAAACAAATATGAATACATTCCATTAAATAACTTAATTCTTTTCTGAAGTGCTAGAAAAGGCTTACATGCATTTAACCTTCCACCATGCTGTTAGTTTCGTCATTGGGCTAATAGATGGACTTCTACACTGCCAACACTTTAAATCAACCCCAGACACATTTTTCAACAAACTACATAAAGAACTTTGTAAACCTGACTGAAGAGGAACAAATGAAAATGATTGTAGGAGAGGGACAGACAGCAGCACTGGCTGGCAGATATGTGTGGATGTGCCATATAGCCCGAGAGACAGTAGATAAAAACAGATCAATTATGTGTGTGTCGTGTGTGTATTACTGTTTGCAGGGGTGCCGCTGGGGGGGGAGTTAGGAAGATTCTAAGGGCCCATACATTTAGGGGGGCCCCAAAGACATTATCAAGGGCCCGCTTCAATATCAGCTTGTCATAGGGCCCATGGCGGTCAGCGGCACCGCTAACTGTTTGCTTCCCTACTGTCTACCACAGTGACCCTTTGACCGTATGTGTGTTTATATGTTAAACACTGTGGTTTGAAATTTTATTTCTAATATTAAGTTTAAATTATTATAATATTTTGTTTCTATTTTTTTATATGTTATTGTAGTCTTATATTTGTCCTCCTATTTAAAACTTTGGCAATATTGTATTATTTACAGTCATGCCCATAAAGCAATTTTGAATTAAATTGAACTGAACAATCACAACTGAAAATAACTCTTCAAAAAGAACAATTATACCGTTTTAATAGACAAATTTGATCAGTAAACACCAAAATCACCTCTTCTTTTCATCTTCATCTGGATGGGATTTTTCTGGCTCACAGGCCTCTGATCCCACATCCTCCAAAAAGAATGATCTTTCCATAGGCATGAGCGCAGACGTCCAGCTGATGCTCTTCTCCTGAACGCTGTTGTGTCGCTCTCATATTTATAACACATAAACTACAGCTGCATCTCAATCTGTCAGCGGCAGGGCATCTGTGAGCATGGCTCTCATCCACAACACACACACACACACTCACTCACTCACGCTGGCCAGAGCCGCTCACTCCATCATCCTGACACCAGCAATGAGCCGCTACATTAAACACACACTCTTCATTTACATTCACAAAGACCAACACACACTATATCTACAGTTTCAGCACATCATCACTGCTCAATAGGGATGCTCAGACCGTCCTCTAGAAGACATCTGTCATAATGATGGACAGTTTATTAGGCACAAAAAATGAATATATACATATATATATATATATATATATATATATATATATATATATATATATATATATATATATATATATATATATATATATGACAATAACTATATATATACAGTTGAAGTCAGAATTATTAGCCTCCCTTTGAACTGTTTTTCTTTTTTTAATATTTCCCAAATGATGTTTAACAGAGCGAGGAAATTTTCACAGTATGTCTGATAATATTTTTTCTTCTGGAGAAAGACTTATTTGTTTTATTTTGGCTATAATAAAAGCAGTTTGAAATTTTTAAAAACTATTTTAAGGTCAAAAATATTAGCCCCTTTAAGCTATATTTGTTTCGATTGTTTACAGAACAAACCATCATTATTCAATAAATTGCCTAATTACCCTAACCTGCCTAGTTAACCTAATTAACCTAGTTAAGCCTTTAAATGTCACTTTAAGCTGTATAGAAGTGTCTTGAAAAATATCTAGTCAAATATTATTTACTGTCATCATGGCAAAGATAAAATAAATCAGTTATTAGAGATGAGTTATTAAAACTATTATGTTTAGAAATGTTTAGAAAAAAAATATTCTCTGTTAAACAGAAATTGGGGAAAAAATAAATAGGGGGGCTTATAATTCAGGTGGGCTAATAATTCTGACTTCAACTGTATATATATATTGTTTATATATATTTTGCAGACATTTAAAAAATATTTTTGCTTTTTGTTGAAACTACTTATTTAAAATGAGCTGAAACAACACAATTGGTGAGATTTTTGGGACAACTTAATTGTTTATGTTCAACCCACTTAAAATTGTTAACTTAATTTGTGTTGAGACAACATGAATGAATTGTGTGGAAGCCTGCAATGTTTACAGTGTACACAGCTATAGAAATATATTTTGTTTAAACACATGAAACCCCTTTGACCACTTGAAAATGTCAGTTTCTCTGGATTTACTTGATTTATTAGGTATGGGGAAGTCAATTTTATTAATTGTTTCATTCTTTAAAGTAGAAATAATATTTCTTACATCATTTAAATAAAGATATTGGCTTAAATCCTTTTTTCCAGATGACATTCATTCAATCATTCCTTCGGCTTACTCTCTTATTTCAGAGGTCGTCACAGAGGAATGAACAGCCAACTATTCCAGCATATTTTTACACAGCAAATGCCCTTCCTGCTGCAACACAGTACTGGGAAACACCCATACACTCACATTCACAGACTACGGACAAATTTAGTTTATTCAATTCACCTACAGCGCATGTCTTTGGACTGTGGGGGAAACTGGAGCACCTGGAGGAAACCAACACCAACACGAGCAGAACATGCAAATTCCAAAAAGAAATGCCAGCTGGCCCGGGACTCAAACCCAACCTTCTGGGTTATTCTGACTAATATTCTTTTTATTAGTATTATTAATCTAAAATAAGTAGAAACATCACATCTTTTTTTTTTTATTTCATGTCCAGGACAACATTTTAAGTTCGTAAGAAATGCCGTCAGTAGATCACACACGCACGCACGCACGCACACTACTCAAATGTATAACTATAAAATAAAATAAGTCATTAAAAAAAATTCAAGTGGTCTCAGAAAGACAGAAAGGGATGTAGGTGAAAATGTTACAAATGTTACATGACCAGAGTTGTGATTTTGTGAACTTTATTTTTGCCAATTTGCCAGAAAATTGACAGATCAAGTTATTGTATGGCTTTACATATGCTGCATTAAAACAGCATGTGTTACGTTTGTGTTTATTTGTACCAATAAAACAAGAATACAAATTTAATAAATTAATAATAGTAAATTTTGTTGAAACAAGTTGTCTTTTTATTTACAATATTGCATGTCGGAACATAATAATTTCAAATTAAATGGGTTATATGCACACTGACTTTTAATGTTCAGTCAGCCAGCCACAGCGCTTCCAGTGAACTGTCACTCCATTATAAAATTGCCATGTTTAAGGTCTGATTTCTTTAAAATCAGTGATCTTCACTGCCTGATAAATATATGATATGAAGTGGGTCTCAGACCGGACAAGAAGCACTGCATTAAATTACATTTTTCCCCACCATGTCTTTAAAAGATGAGTTTATTTTACCCTAGTATTTCCAATAAGGTTTCTGTGCTCGCCTGCTGATCCTGACACCTTTCATCTCCTTTTACCCTTGATCAACTAAATGAATGCTTCAGTCTATTTAACTGAATGTACTGTAATTACATTACTACATCAGTGCTGTAAAAGGAACCTTGTTAAATTGAAAACAGCCACATTAAGCTTTCACCAGAAGTTCATCATTGGCTGAAAAACACCAGCTGTGCATAGAGCCCATGTTAACAATTAATAATGGAATGTCATTAAAGTTGTGTTCATGTAAATGCAGATGTTGCAAACTTTAGAAAATATATGTGTATGTTTGACCCATTTGACACACATCTTATTACATTTACAATCATTATTTTATGTAAATATTAAATACTAGCAGATGTGTCTATTTTGTCCAAATAAAAATGTGAGAACATAGGTAATACGTTCAATTGTCTTTCAGTGTAACATATTTTTCTGTAAAAATGTAACATCCTTATACTGACCTTGACCTAAAAGAGAAATATATAATTATTAAAAACTTCCTGATGGATAAAAGTTGCTTTAAGGATAGTGGCAGATTTTAAAATGATGATGAATTTGCAAATGATGGTTTACATTTACAACTTTAAAACGATACAGCTCTATTACACCTTTATTATTCTGATGCTTGAAAAAACCCCATAGTCTTTGACGCAAAGAGCTAAGAAAATGTTGACACAGAAACTACTGCTTTGTGAACTGATATATTTTAGTGAACATACTAACAATACATACAATACAATACATACATCTAACAATAATAAAATTTAATAGCCTATTCACATGAGCAAAATACTAGTAATTTACAGATCTGGCTTGAACTAATGCGCGTTTTTTCCTGCACTGCCATGCAAATCGTCATGCATGGCCACGCAAGTTCCTGCAGTGGCTTTTTTCTAGATTTTTTTAAACATTGCTGCGCTGCATACAATGACCACCAGGTGGCGCATGGAACAACATTCTAGGGTGCATTTCCCAAGCTCTTTGACCAACCATGGTCGCAGTTCCGTTGTTACATGGTTCGTCACCATATTTAAATAAATAAATAAATTAATTAATTAATTAATTAATTAAAATAAAAAAGGAAAATCGCGAACACCATCGCAAACCTGTGTGGTTGGAACAGGGCCGGATTAACCAATGGGCCTTATGGGCACAGGGCGAACGTTAGCACAGGCCCGGATTGGCCCGGGAGGACCGGGAGAATTCCCGGTGAGCCGGCCCGTTTTTTGGCCGCGAGGGCCGGTGTCCCTAGCTGCTCGCACTCTCGGCAGTCGCACTTTTTTCATTTATTTATTATTTGACCATAGCCTCACTCTTTTTACTCATTATTTTGCCGCAGATTCGCCCTTATTATTTATTTTCTCGCAGCCCCGTGAGCGGAATGCAGCCTGCAGGTTAATGATGATGCACCATAATTCGACCCCAAACAGCGGCACCTTAGTGAAAATAAGAATTCGAATAATTAATATTAATGAATATTACACCTGCTCAATGAAAATCAGATGATTCACTGCATTAATACGTCTGTATAGTAAATAAATACTGCACTGTTTTTGAACCATAGTATGGTTAATTACTTGAATTAATCGGTTGTAGTAATCAAATGGCCCAATACAATTTTCTACAACAGGTTACATATTACAATACACCACGGTTGCAATATGCAAACAAAACAATAGAGTATTTTAGAGTAAATCTACTTGAGAACATCTCAATACTGTAGTGCTTTTGAACCTTAAATTGAATTGATGTGATCTACTATTGTTATAGTAACTATTGCAGTAAAATAAACAAATTACTATAGTAAGTTTTCTCCACCTTTATTATGTGTGATGCATGTGTATATGCAATAGCTAGTTTTTGTTTTCCCTACAATAAAGAAATATATGGGTATTTTAGGGCCATTTTAGCAAATAGTTATTAATATCACTACAGTTCTTTCTACAGTATGTAAGTGTGAAAACTATAAGAAATTAATTAGGCCTACTATAGTAAACACCACAACATGATAGCCTCCCTTCATACAGTCTACAGATTTGTAAATTATAGCCTACTACATTTAAACTACCACTTATCAGTTCATTAATGCTAGGCTATAGTGTAATGAGATGTAATAAATAGTCATGCTTTCAATTGACTTTGCTTACTGTCGTTAATTCTAAAGTATACTATATGGAGTTAGTTATTTATAATTACTTAGTAATTAACCCTGTTGAAAAAAAAAACAGCTTAAACCAGCCTAGGCTGGTTTGGTGGTTTTAGTTGCTATGCCCAGCTTAAACCAGGCTAGTCAAGCTGGTTTTAGCTGCTCATTTTTCAGTCTGACCAGCTAAGACCAGCCTAGAATGGCCAAAACCCCCCTAAAAGCAGGCTGGTCAACCAGCTAAAACCACCAAACCTGTTTTGACTAAGTTAGTAAAAAAACTAAAGTATACTGCAGTACCGTTTATCCGTTCACTATAGCTAAATTATACTACAGCATGCTCTAGCATTTATTATCAAACAGTTGTAAATACTATAGTATACAGTATATTTATTATAGCATGGTTCAAAACAATAGTATTTACTCTGAATTACTATAGTATTTTTACGACTATGAACGGGTTTAGTTAGTACTACTAGTATTTTTAATTGAGAACGAGATTTGTTTTGAATAAACCAGTGCATTAAACAGAGCACGCTAAAAGAAGAAGAAAGATTTAAAAAAAAAACAACATTGTAATATTAACAGCGAACTGGACTTTTATTTTTTATACCCATATTATTACTTCCGCTTGCAGATGTTGAACTTTCAACCCGGTAGCGATTTTTCTTTCCTTTCCTGTTTCGGCCTCGATTAGAGACACACATAGGTAAGAGAAGACAAACTCAATCCTGTCAAATCCTACATTTGTTAAAATAAAAACACTTAAAATGGAGTTTTCCTGATGTCCAGTAACACCTCACTCACAGACACAACGCGATATTGTTCTCACAAACTGTGGAAAAGCGCAGTATTTGAGCCGGATTGAGGATCTCTGTGAAGCGGGGTCTGGCTCCATGTTGATCCGCCTGGAACTCCTCATGAGCCGCTGGAGCTCGAGGTGTTCGCCGAGACGGGGGACAGTTTAATGCGTTCACAGTAGCTAAGTTTCTGAATTTAAACTTGTGAAGTTTTTTAATAGTGAACTCGTGCTGACTGACAAAGCTGATTTAGCGTCTGGAGGTATGTTTGCTAGACCACCGCTGCGTCTTTAACGTTAGGGGTTTGTTGCTCAGTCTTTCATCGTAATAGCTGCGCTTAGGTTGAAAACGAGAGTCTCCGGCTAAGAATAAATGCTACTTATTTTTGTACATCAGGAGATCATGTTTTCCTAAGTCTTTGGCTTGGGCTGTGCAATATGACGATATGTAACGAATGGACAAGATAAAGTCTTTCATATTATGCTCAATCGTTTATTTAATGCTGTCGTAAATGTTGCTAATGGTAGTTTAATACTTTATCATAATTGATTCGAGAAAAAAAAAGTTACACGGCATTACAGGGATGCAGAAAGAAACACGAATAACAGCATCGTGAGGAAATTGTGCAAGTGTGCAATCTTAAAAGTACAGTTTTTATTTAGCATTTCACCTAAGTTAGCAGTAATTTATGTACGCTCTGTAATAAGTTTTTGGAGTGTTTTATATTTTATTAACATTTATAGCTCTACATTCTTAAGGAAACATTTGCCCTGAAGTTTTAATTAAGAAATGTGCTCACAAATTGAGTATATGTTAAAATGCAAAATAAAGTATTTTTGTCAATGAATGTAAACTAAATTGGTGGAATATACAGAAGTAGTACTGTATCGTAATGTATATATCAGGATATGAGATAGCTTCTATCATGAGATGAGATTTTTGTCATCGCATATCGCTACTTTTGACAAAAACAGATCTCGTGTTTAATTGTAGCAGGACTCTGGATGTATTCCTTGTGAATTTTTCTGACTGTTGAATGTGTGTTTGTTTTCAGCAATGGCTCCTCGCAAGGGTAAGGAAAAGAAGGAAGAGCAGGTCATCAGTCTAGGACCTCAGGTTGCTGAGGGGGAGAATGTGTTTGGAGTTTGTCACATCTTCGCATCCTTCAACGACACCTTTGTGCACGTCACTGATCTGTCCGGCAAGTAAGTATCCTGAAAACCTGCAACAGTATCTTTGTGCGCACATGCATATCTCACAGGATAGCGTGACAGGTTTTTGATTTTTTACGATCGCTTCTCTATCTTCAGAATGGGTTTTGTTACTTTAAATGTTTGAACTGATTCAACTAAAAGAGTATTGCATCACCGTTCTGTTATTCCAAAGCTGTAAGTGATTTTTAGAGTATTTTGAATAAAGAGTAAGTTGGACAGATTACATGCATGTATACACATGCTTTGGCTTTTCAGAGTAGTTCCTAACACAAATGTCTGTCTGGACCAGACGCAACACAACAGTTTAAAAACCAGTGCCGTTCAGAGGCACAGAATAATGCACTGTACTCCCAACCAAATGATAACATTGTAGTTTATAATCTAATTAATACATGTTAAACCTCTTTAACATTATTGAAAGCATGTGCTGAGTGAGTGACTGTTGGTTTGCATTTTGCAGATAGTTTTTTTTTTTCTAATCTGTTTTCAGCATAGCAATAAATATCAGGTATTCACACTTTAGTTAAATCATTTAACACTAAATTAAGCACATAATCAGCCCCTGAGGTTGTCATTTTCATAATAGTTTATGCTGTTGTTCAGCTGTGGTGTCGCTGAATAGAAACCGTTTCAAAAATATACTTTTTTGTGGATCGCTGTCAAGGATAGTTGGGAGAAAATAGTTTTAACAACTGATCATCTATTGCAGCATGTGGAGTTTAGGACACTGTGTGTAGTACTTTTAGGTTTGTTTGATTTTTAAATCTTTTTATTAGTGTGTTTTGTAGCATTTTAATCCAGTGACCAAACAAATCAGCTACTAGTTAAGTTACAATAAAATATACTTGGATTTGAAGCAACTATATTTTATGATGGTACAAAATTTTCTTTAAATGGGGACCACAATCTTATAAAGTGTTGCTAATAATCAAAACAAACTTTTACATATTGAAGCGTTATTAAAACATGCATATATTTTTTTAGTTAAAATCTGGATAATGAAAGGCTTGTTTCAATTGCACTCTTTAAATATTGTGGAAAGTTTTTGTAAAGTAAGGCAAATATTGTGCAACAGTGTCTTAAATACCCTGTTTAGCCTTTATGAAATTATTAGACAACATGCACAGGCAGTAAGTTTTTATAATGGAAATGTTTGACTGCTGCACTTGTCACATTTTTGCAGCATCTGTAATCATGTTGTTTACATTTACATTTAGTCATTTAGCAGACGCTTTTATCCAAATGTTGTAAAATGGGGTGCTAAACTTAACGTATCACTACTTGCGGTTTTATACTGAAAATATTTTATTAAAGTATTTGAAAGAGCCCCTAAGCTTAGAAATCTATTTTACTTCATAATTGTTTTTTTTTTTTAATGAGCAGTTCATCAGGTGCGCCATCATGTGGACTGTTGTTTAACACTCACCATTGGCTTTTTTTTGTCATTTTCAATTCACCTTTATTTGTATAGCGCTTTTACAATGTAGATTGTGTCAAAGCAGCTTCACATAGAAGATCATAGTAAATTGGAACAGTGTAGTTCAGTTTTCAGTGTTTAAGTTCAGTTCAGTTGAGCTCAGTTCAAGGTGGTTTAATAATCACTACTGAGAGTCCAATGACAATGAAGAGCAAATCCAACGATGCGCAGCTCTACAGATCCCGAACCATGCAAGCCAGCGGAGAGGGAAAAAAAACTTCACTAATTAGCAAAAAGTGAAGGAAAAAAACCTTGAGAGAAACCAGGCTCAGTACTGTTCAAAAGAGTCAATCTGGAAAAAGGCAAAAGTATAAATTATGAGCAACATTAGTTTGTTACATAAGAGGCTTAAACCTTTTGAGCTGGAAAAAATTGCATTGCAATGTTTTATTAAGGTTTTTGTTTTTATGTTTGCATAATTATGAATACCTAAACATCACTTATATAGCACAGTTTAGCTTTCACCATTATAAAACACCTGATCAGACTAATTGAGTTCTTCAGGCTTGTTTGAAACCTACAGCTAGGTGCTGAAGCAGGGTTGCAACTAAACTTTGAGTCAAAGATTTGGAGCAGTGTTGACCTTTTTCTTTTCGGGTGAACATTCTTTTCTGGTGCTCTTCGTCTTCTAAAGTGTTTTCTTTTGTTTGGATCTTCAGAGAAACGATCTGCCGTGTGACTGGTGGGATGAAGGTGAAGGCCGACAGAGACGAGTCTTCTCCTTATGCTGCTATGTTGGCGGCTCAGGATGTGGCTCAGAAGTGCAAAGAGCTGGGCATCACTGCTCTGCACATCAAGCTGAGGGCCACTGGCGGAAACAGGTGAGAGGCCCGCAATCAAAAACATCATGTACGGGATGCTGACAAGGGATTTAAGACCCTGTGGATTATTTTATTTCCACAATTTTTCTGGAGTTATTTTGAAACAAAATGCTCACATTTAATAGGGATTATGCATGAGCTTTACCTGTTTTTTTTCCCCTCACATTTAGAACTAAGACTCCTGGACCAGGGGCACAGTCTGCCCTCAGGGCTCTGGCTCGTTCTGGCATGAAGATCGGCCGTATAGGTATGTTCAGTCTAGCACTGTCATCTAGTGAAGCCTGGGCTCTGTTCACTTTTTAAGTTTCATTGACTAATGACTTTGTTTATTGTTTGCAGAGGACGTCACCCCCATTCCATCAGACAGCACCCGCAGAAAGGGAGGTCGTCGTGGACGTCGTCTGTAATCTATTGGATATTTTTCAGAATAAAGTGTCAAATAATATTTAGTCTCCTGTCATCTTTTAAGATCATGTGATGTGCACTGGTGAAGGCTTTGGTTTAGGGTGGTTCAGTTTCCTGCAAGCTGATTGATCATGTCTAACCGGTTTAATTTTAATGTTCTGGTGCCTTCTGAAACCAAATGGACGCTAGGGGAATACCAAGAAAACATCCTCATTCGGATCAAGCCTGAATTATTCATTTCCTCATTGTAAAAAGTGTTTTGACCTTCACAAACGCTGGTGTTTAAACAATGCTTTTTTGTTCTTGTAATTGAGCAAATTAAATGCATACAATTAACAACATTGTATAGATACTACATGGAGGCAGAATATCAGACTCAAGTTTACCATGAAAACTGCATAAAACGATGTTTAATATTGCCATCTTTTCTTTAGGGGGAGTTTACACAACACATCCCTTCATTCTGACCATTTGTTTACTGCTGTAAAAAGTAGCATCACTTATTACGCAAATCTTGAAGTAAAAAACTGACCCACATATTTGATCGTGCTGTTTCTTTAGTGGTTTATTTCATATTTCAGTCAAAGTTGTATTTTGGATTGAGCATAATTTGCTTTGTAGAAAAGAACTGAAAGTGAAAGCACCACAAAATAGGCCTCCGTTACAAACAATAGGAGAGTTTACAGTCTTTCTTGCTGCAAGTTAAAAGGCAGCTTCTCAGTTGTCGAAAAACCCTTAGGAAGCTTTGCATTTTTATTCTCAAAACCACTAACAAAATGTTTAAAATTCAGTGGTGATTGTGGCCTTAAACAGCATCTTTCATCGTAACAGTGAGTCGCTGTCTTTATCACTTTAATAAACACCGACAAATGTCAATGTTTGTGTTGAAAAACTTTCTCAAACTTGAAAATGATTTAAGCTTAAAGTTAAAGAAAGCGCTTTGTAATGTTCTCTCGGAATGCGTTTATCAATAGGCGAAAGATGTGAACGAGCGCTTTCAACTCTACTGTTGTCTGACAACTGATGACGCAGCCCGCCTTATCCAATCAAATAACCGCTACAGTCGAGCTTTCATCCGAGTCTCCTCACTGGACTCTCATTTCTCAAATTTTCACATCACAGCAAGCTTAGGAAAATCCCTTATCAACATTTGGAGAAGTTTTGTCTAATTTCTGATCAAAAATGTCTAGCGAGGGAAACGAGACGCCACTTATGAGTGACCAATCTTCAGTCAACATGGGACCTCAGCCAAGGTGAGGGAAAGTTCTTTTATATATGATCATGTAAATAATAATTTTCACCGTTTATAAATTAAATAAAATGATATGTTGTGTGTAAAAATCATTTTAAATTGATTTCAATGTCTTCACAAGCAGTAAAGTTATTTAGTATAAAATGTTTGTCAAAGTTGTAAAATAAATGGTAAAAGATGGTAAAAAGTGCTGCGTACTGCCTTCAGTTTACAATCCCCTACGGTAAAAAAAAAACAGTTTTACCTTTAATTTTGTTACCGCTCAATAATAAACATTTATTATGTCTAAAATATATTTAATATCAAACTTCCTATAACAAAATACATTTTTAAATGTTTCAGAGTCCAGAAAATAAACTTTTAACATTAAAATAGGTTGTGGACGGAGACCTAAAATAGCCATTGTTTAAAATTACACATGGTGTCGAAGAAACGCATGTTTAAACAATTTGGAGTGTCAGAAATTCTTTTAAATGTTAATGTTTATTTTCAAAAATGTATTTGTGAAAAAGAAAAGATTTTTTGGTTATTTTTAAATTAATAATATATAATTTTATGCATCAAAATAATAACATGGTCATTTTTTATTCACTTTCGGACACAGCAGTTTTTTATAGGATGAATAAACTTTCACTCATGAATAAACTGATCTCTGTTTTCAAACAGAAATAAGAATCAGGCTCTGAAAGTGGCAGGAGTGACTCTGCTGGCTGGAATACTGATCGCAGGTCAGGCCTTCACCGCCTACATGGCCTACAGTCATAAAGAGCAGCTCAACACCCTGGAGAGACGAGGAGACCGCCTGCACGAGATCAGCCGTAAATCTGGTCAGAAAACCACAGCGCTTACTGTCCATTTCAGTCTCATTTTTAAGCTTTGCTTATATAATAATCTCTTTAAAAATCACCCTTAAAGGGACAGTTCATTAAACATTCTCATCCTTGTTCAAGTTTCGTTCTTCTGTTGAACACAAAAGAAGATATTTTGAAGAATGATGGAAACCTTTAGCCATTTCTTTCTGACTATATTGGTGTCAATGGCTGCTGGTTTCAAAATATGCGTAAATCTTCTTATGTGCTCAACAGAACAAAAGAAACTGATCAAGGTTTGGAAACACTTGATAATGAATAAAAGATATGTAGGCTAAACAAATATGTATAGTTTTGGATGAACTATCCCTTTAATATCTTACTAAACACATTCTCAAGAGAAAGCGTAATAATAGTGACTTTATAACTGTTTTGTGCAGCCATGCAAGCCCCGCTGAAGATGCATCTCCCCATGACCTCTCTTGCTCTGAAGTATGAGGATGACACCAAAGAGAACAAGGTAAAGCTCATTTCCTCTGGTCTTGAAAGTGGTGTAATACTGCTCGGTGGACACATGGTGTCAGGATTGAGTTAGTATTTCATATCAAGATTAAACTAAAGAATGAAAATGTACCATTTGAGCTCCCTGCAGTTGTTCTAAACCTGAGGTATCCAAACTCAGTCCTGGAGGGCTGTTGACCTGCAGAGTGTAGTTCCAACCCCAATCAGGCACACCTGGGCTTGCTAATCAAGGTCTTACTAGGCTTTCTAGAAACATCCTTGCAGATGCGTTGGAGCTAAAGTCTGCAGGACACCGGCCCTCCAGGACTGAGTTTGGATACCTCTGTTCGAAACCATTGAGTTTCTTTTTTTCCTGTTGAACACCAAACATAAAATATGTTGGAAACCAACGGCCATTGACATTCATGATAGAAAAAATAATAGATTTTAACAGTCTTCAATATATCGTGTTCAACAGAAGAAACTCAAACAGGTTTAAAACAAGTTAAAAGTGAGTAAATAATGACAGGATGTCCAAATAAAAAATAGTCAGCACATAAATCCCATGTTCTACAGTACTGACGTATGCCCATGTGCTCTGTATTTCAGGATTCTCCTCCCTCAACTCCCAAACCAGGTATCAAGATTCAGTCAAATCATCAAATTTGGTTCTTCAAAATTTTATATATTTTTTCCTCACACATACCTGTTTTATCTGTTCATTTCTGTCCCCCAGAGCCTAAAGTTCTAACCCAGTGCCAGAAAGAGGCTGCTGGAGAGGTCAAGAGTCTCCTGCCATCCTTCAAGCCCAGGTGTGATGAGAATGGAGATTACCTGTCGCAGCAGTGCTGGGAACAGACTAACTTCTGCTGGTGTGTGGACAAGAACGGCGTTCAGATTCCTGACACTCTGCAGGATGGCCCCGCTCAGTG